>NC_056599.1:46940299-46940540 GCF_018340385.1 Cyprinus carpio
ACAAATATTCATTTTCCCAGTTTTTATTGTACCCACACCTTCTCTTTTTAACTGATGATGGCGTTGCCTCAGACTCAATCTCTTTCTCCATTTTTTGAATTGGAAAGCGCGCATCTGGTATGCACTTGCGTGCGCTGTCATGACAACCACGAAAAAGTTGACAACAACCTAGTTATCAGTTTAACTGAGGGGTGGGTGTGGCAACAGAAGCGTGCTGAACTGTCAAGTAATGTTCGTTTGA
>NC_056599.1:46940613-46943870 GCF_018340385.1 Cyprinus carpio
CCTCCCCTGTCCCAGGACACTCACTCCCTCACCTGTCCCAGGACCCCACACCTCCTCCCTCACCTGTCCCAGGACACACACTCACTCCACTCCCTCACCTGCCTTCCCCAGGACCTCCTCCACTCACCTGTCCCCAGGACACCCACTCCCTCACCTGTCCCAGGACACCCACTCCGTCACCTGTCCCAGGACACTCCCTCACTCCCTCACCTGTCCCAGGACACACACTCACTCACCTGTCCCAGGACACTCACTCACTCACCTGTCCCAGGACACTCACTCCCTCACCTGTCCCCAGGACACTCCCTCCCCACTCACCTGTCCCAGGACACTCACTTTCACTCCACCTGGTCCCAGGACACTCACTCCTCACTCCACTGTGCCAGGACCTGCTCCCTGTCCACAGGGCCATGTTCACTCCTCCTCCCTCGGCCTGTCCCAGGACACCCACTCCCTCACCTGTCCCAGGACACCCACGATCCCCCCCCTCACATGTCCCAGGACACTCCCTCCACTCCTCACCTGTCCCCGGACCCTTAGCAAAATAAATCATAGCCCTTGGTAACAACTTAACTTAGCCTGATGAATTTTCAGTACAATGTGTCCTATTAACTTGCTTACTTTTTGTATTTTTTAAAGTCTTTTCCCCCGCACCGCTAAATTTTCCCTCTCAGAATGAGTACTAAAACACGAAACAAACGTAAACACTTTATGAGAAAAATATAACGACAGGTTTTGCAATTTAAACGATGAAACAATATGACACAGCAGGACAATACGCCACAAAATACTGGAAGTGCTTAAGTTTGGGTTGCAAGATATTTGTAGACCAATCTCTTGCTATAGCAGCACTAATGACAACACAGACAAAGAGAGAAAGTACGTGCCTTATATAGTGGTTGTCAATTATTGTTTTGTGGGGCTTCCCATGTTAAAAAAAAAACATGGCTTTTTACACTTTCCGTCATAGGTATGTATGGAGTGAATGAAAGGAAACACAATACTTCCCCTCTTCAATATGAATTCCTCCACACAGAACTCATCGCCTGCATTCTTTGAATATCAACAACCTTTGGTGGGGCATCTGTTGCAACAAGTGAATTCTTTGATATGTTGCGGGTAAGCAGTGTCCATCGAGATGATTCAAGATTGAGTCCACTGTATTGTCGTTCCGTGCCGCGGTGACCGCAATCTAAGACATTTTATATTAATCAAACCAGGAACAATAAAAGAAATCACTCACGTGCTCGTGGTATTAGAAAGAAGCTTTTGTTAACTTTAATTAAAGAACAAACTTGAATTTATACCAGTCCAATATGCAATGCTGTTTTACCCCTTTGATTACTGTTAGTTCAATGTTCTGTACCTAAAAAGCTATCCATGACAGAGAGTCCAGCATATGTGTAAATGTAATTTATTATTAATATATTTTAATCTATTTAATGAGAAAAAGAAAATCTTATTTTATACAATATATGTAAAAATATTGTTGAAATGATATTTTTAATACACATATTTTTGGTCGCTTCTATTAGATGTTTTCACAGATAATATTAATCACAATATTTTATCGGAAATATGTACCTATATTTATTTTGCCTTTATATTAAATAAGTTAGACATCAGACATGTAATATATTAATTGTGCATATTGGTGACATGGATTACATCATGTATAGGTAACTAATTAGACTTCTATAGATGTAAAATATATTTTAAAAAACATTCAAATATTCGAATAATTCGTCCTTTTTAATCTACATCCAATATAGTAAATAAGCTTACACATGTATTTTTTCACTGAATATAATTTCTGTTTACCCTCAAACTGCGTGAGTGAAATTAAATCTAAATCATATATGTAAAAATGTATTTCATTTTATATATATATATATTATATTTTTTAGATTATAATTTGCTCCTTCATATACTAAATCAAACAGCAATTGGACACTGTAAAAAAAATGTAAAAAATCTCCCAGACAATAATGCAACTTAAAAACAGTGACGCTATGTCGAAATGAATTGACTTATTAATAATAAATAGTACATTTATCAACACAAGTTTCAGGCATGAACCATCCAAAAATTATGCATGCTTTCATTGATGTTTTATGGCATATAAATAAAAAGATTATCTTTCTGCTTGAGCATCCAGAGGTCAAAACATTTATGCACAAATATGCAATTCCTTAAGTAGGCATTCAACACATTGCATTTAAATATTCGAGAGCCAACATTTACTCCTGCATCAACAATTCACTCAATTAATCCCATTCTCCCACAATAATACATCAGCTAATCAGGCCCTAGACGCAAGCCCCTCAAATAATTATTTTTTTTTTTTTTAAAATTAAAATTTTTTTTTTTTTTTTTTTTTTAGTTGCATCAATCTTCACCATTAAGAAAAAATAAATAAATTCTGTGCTGGGCTTCTTATTTTTGGGCAGTTTAACATTGTGATTGCCAGTAGGGTGAGCAGCCAGAGACTGTATTTAAAATAAGTTAGTTACAGGGATAATCCACCGGAAAATTAAATTTATGTCATTTAATCAATTACACCCGGAGGTCAGGATTGTTCTACGGTAATGTTATGAGTGAGGAATACTTTTTGTTCGCATTACGGTTGAATCACTGGATGGCAGATAGACATATTCTGACGATTCTTATCATAATTTCTGAACTGTTCATTGTAGGTTAATGAACAAGTCAAAAGTCGTCCAGGTTTTCATCCAAAATTCTTAATTTGGTAGTTTCCGAATACAAACAAGCTTTTACTGATTTGGGACTACATGTGGGTAAGTGATTAATGACAAAATTTTCATTTTGGGGTGGAGTATCCCTTTAACCACTGAAAGAATACTATGACTATATCTTATATATTAACATATATTACAAAGCTATTAACATTAAATTCTTAAATCTTAAGTAATTTTTACTTTCCCTATTCTTGCAATATTCAAGTGTTCATATCCCCGAATATTATCTGCATGCACAAAAGTCTGAAGAGAACACATATGCTAGTAGACCGCAATCTATATGAGGATGTCTTGTGTGGAGGGTGGATCTGGAACTGACTTCTGTGTAGTTGTCACAACATCACTTGATTATCGGTCAAATTAAACATTGGCAACTTGATAACTTTACAATACAAAACATTATAAGTCTATAGTTCATAGGTGTGATTGGCAAAGGACAAAAAAGCAGGAAACTATACGTAATTTATATACATTTAATGAAAAAATTGCAAACAGTGC
>NC_056599.1:46944337-46980557 GCF_018340385.1 Cyprinus carpio
CTCAGTGCTTTTCTGAATACTACATCTCATCAACAAGAGAGGTTTCCTCAGTAACGGCTGTAATCAGATAAGCGCTCCTTTCCTTAATTCCTCCTTTTTATGTCGTCTAGTCTCAGTGCTTTTCTGAATACTGCATCTGCGCACCTTTCGGATAGCGCATCAAGAACCGGGTTGACCGGGCGCTCGGTACCACCGGTACTTTTGACAACACTACTTGGCAGCAAGCTTTTTCAATGCTTTCAGCCGCAGCTTTTGATAAGTCAGAATACGATTCCATAGGTTATATTTCAGCACTAATTTCGTGAATGCGTTCATGTCAAGTACATTTTTTGGGAAAAGCGCGTGGAATTGCGGCGAGCGTTTGTAAGCTTGCACGTAGAGAGCACTCGTCAGAGCTAAGATACATCGTTATCGGGAAACTCGACCCAGATCAGTTTTAAGCATTCATTAAAGTGATCTGGGTCACAGTCGCAAATCGGACGTGTCATTAGTGGACAGATATGCTCATATGCTCCGCACATATAACGTTACTCCCAAATATATTTTTAGGTCGCACAGATTAAATTTCAGGAGCATATGCGACAAAAATGTTGGCAATTTCGAGCCTAGTAGAAGCTGCAAAGCTTTCTAGCTAGAAGTAAGCAATAACCAACATGGCGTTACTTTGCTAAGTTAGCCCAGAATCGTCTAACATTAATGTTATGGAATCATGACAAAAATGATCAATAGATTGGTTAAATTTTACTAGACCTGCATATAAAAATGAAGACAATATATTATTGGATTTGATCACCTGAATCATCCGTGTTCACTGTCTTAGATCAGTCCAACTGAAGCGGTTCCGTGGTAGATGGTTGGGTGTGTCGCATTCATAGCCCGGTCGCGTTACACTTTGAACTAATCGTGACAAATGAGTTGGACTACTGGTGGTGGCGGCATGAATCAGAGAGGCACAAAAAGCGTTGACCGGTGGCGGTCATTATGTTTACCAATACTCAGCCATCGCGCCTTGATGGGTTGGGAATTCTGGCGAGGAGCATCATTTTCCAGGTCGGAAAAGCTGGATTTCCGGATTTTTCCGGAAGAATCACACCCCTGATAGTTACATTTAATGTTAGATCGGGAAATTGACGTGAATAAAAAATTCACCTCAAGGTCCATCCAGTTTGGGAAATTGGCAACCTTTACAGACCGTTACATGTTTAAAGTGAGGCATGTCTACAGTACTATGATCTGTCTTATGGTTATTAATTTTAATTTCAAGGAATTTCATCATCTATGACTCATTTGAATTATGTTGGGACCTCTTTGTAGGATATACAGCAACATTTGATATTTGATTTATTTTTTTTTAATATTAGATTAACTTTTAATGTTACTATTTACTTCAGTCAGATGGGTTCATAGCACCTGGGATGTTCTTCAACAGGAGATCCGCTTCCAGCATGGCTACCAGCATGTAAAGAATATAGGAACAATTTGTCATGGAGCCACAATATATAGTATACAATGTCAGGTTTATTAGAAATAAGAAAATCCAGGAGCATGCTGTGGTGGTGAAATGCAGAAAAAAAAAAGAGAAACAGTAATATGGAAAGAACATACAAAAAATAATCTTAAAAGTACCAGAATTCACATTTTTAGGATTTTACAGATGCATGATGATATATTGTGAAAAATTCATATGAAGTTATTAAAAAGGGGTCACAAAAGATGCAATTTTAATTTTTTCCTTTTCTCTTTGGAGTGTTACAAGCTCTTGGGTGAATAAAGAAGATCTGTGAAGCTGCAAACACTAAACTCAAAAATAGCAAAGAGATATTCTTTATAAAAGCAAGAACTCTGCCCACGTACTCCTAAAATGCCTTGTTTAAACACACCCCCACATCTCTATATCGTCCATTATGTGAAAATATTTGCGTAATGCCTGGGAATTTTCACGCGAAAGAAACAAGGCGTGGAGCCTTCCAATAACCGCGAGTTAGTTTTGAGGCAGCCGCGTCAGGATAGATGCTGTGTGTGTCTAGGCTTAAAGCAAAAAGCACTTTATTTGGCCTTCCTCAAAGTATATGCATTTAGGAATCTTCAAAGATTACTTACAACAGAACAACAACGACCGTTTGGACGACCGCTTCGAAGTGAACCTATGGAGGAGGTAATTCTGACTTTGCTAAAACAATCTGGCACTTCGGAATCAGCTACTGTGGGGTGCATGTTTTTGTTATTAGTTTAAGTATTTCATATTGACTGTCTAAAATGTACTTTTGCCTGGCTGCGCAGGTGTGTGTGTGTGGAGTGAGAGAGGAGAGATGCGGGTTCGCTACAGTGGAGCTGTCAGCTGTCTTAACTGGCCAGTGGCTTCTGTGTACTGTAAAATACATACGAAGCTTCCATCACTGAGTCTGCTCACGCCACTCTGTTCCCCTTTCGGGCTTCCAACTGATGGTAAATCTAAGGACATTATGAACTGGCTTTTACATTGATTTTGAAAAGAAGAAGCCTCACAATTATGGAAAGGTTACATTTCTCATGAGTGCTTATGATGTTCGCCAATCACAATGCACTGGGTCAGTTGGCCAATCAGAGCAGACCGCGCTTTTGTCAGAAGGAGGGACTTTGTAGAAAACGCTGCTTAGAGGCGGAGACAGAGGGACCAACAATAATGTACAGTATTGCGTCAATGTTTTTAACATTAAAGCAACATTAAAAACATTAAAGCATGTCAGCATATTATATTACACCAAATACACAATGATATTGATAATGATAATGATATTTAAAAAAGCATTTAGCACCCCCTTTAATTTAATCTCAGATCATCTAGGCTTCTATCTCTGTCAGCAGCTCCCATTAGAAATTTTCTTTGGAACTTCACCTGTTTTAAAAAAAAAATTCTTGATGCTCCTGAAATCATAGTACAATTTTTATCAATATTTGTTTACATTGAAAAATCAAAACGTGTTTGAAACAGTGTTTTTAAATAGTTTCAGCCCATTTTAGCCTGCATGTAAGTGACGTCACCGATAGACTCTACAGTGCAGACGTTTAGCTTACTTCCATTTACCTATTGACAAATTACCAGCAAAACATTTACAATGCTATTAAAACCGCTCATCTACACATAAGATGTGATTAAAAGGCCAAACTTTCATCAATAAGAGCTCAAATCTATAGTTAGCCTACCTCTTATAGTTAGCATGTACAAGTTAACGGTTGTGATGCTAACGGCAGAGGCTAAGCACATTGAGCATAAGGAAACGTTTATTTTAACATTTATGATTTCACATTTCGAATAAGAACATTAGAAACAGAAATTATGTCTGAAAAAAAAGTGCTGGCAAAATGAAAGGCGATATGGTTTACATCCCAGCATTCTATTTTTGCTAGAAAAAAACTAGCATGTTCACTTGTAGGTTTAGGAGGCCTGAACGACGTAACAACGTACTGCACCACTGAACACGTTCTGAGGAATGCTTGTAGCGCCAATGGACTAGAGTTTTTGGGGCTACTTGGGGAAGCCACAGAGGGAATCCGGACCCTATTGTCCCGCCACAAGACAAGAGGGTCGGCGTGGGAATCCAGGGATTCCGCCTGCAATACCTTCTGATCTCTGTGTTACACGCATTCTCTTGCGGGCGGAGTAGATGTTTCTTTTTTTCCCCAAGAAGTCAGCAGATTCGGTTTTTTATATTTACTTATATCATATATGAATTAATTTAGTATGATTTATATTTTATATTACATATTTGTAACATGTTTAGTATATTAATATTTATATAGATATTACGTGTGCGCTTTTTGGTCTCAGGGGTTTACTGAAAGGCTATGTTAACGAAGGCATAGAGAGTAATATAAAATATGTAGACCATAAGGCCTAAATTAATATAAATATTAAAAATTATAATAATATAAAAATTATTTATATTATCTATTTTACATATTTTATAACTTAGCTAATTCTCGTGTGCGCTTTGGTTCTCAGTGGGTTCAAGGGATAATGTAACGAATGCTATTTAATTAACAAAGTGTCGAATGCTTCACAATATTGTGGTTGTTTTTTACTTATAAATTAAGATAAATATAAATAATTATTTATAAGTTAAAAAAAACAAGGAACCGGTATTGTTGAGCAGCGACACTTGTGTTAAAATTAAATAGCATTCGTTAAATTATAGCCTTGACCAACAATGAGACCAAAGCGCACACGAGATATACGGCTAAGTAATATAATTAGTAAAAAATATATAATATAAATAATATTTATATATATTATAGATTTTTAAATATTTATAGTAATTTAGCCTATATGTCTACATATTTATAATTATACATATAATGCATGTTTCGATGCGAATAGGTAGCTTAAATGCGCAATTGTCGGATGCGCAACCACGTGAGAGAGAATTGTGTTAAGCAGTGAATAAGCACGTGCAATTTAAAAACTGAGGTCCTGCTATTTTTGGCTTTCTCATGAGTCATCCGCCGGTATTTATGGCTTGTGTAATGAAATGAAATTCAATATATAGGCTACAGGACATTACACAGGTAGTTCTAGGCATAATAGTCAATACAAATTGAATGCTATTAGCCTATTAGAGGTGCATAGATAAATTTTTTAATCTAGATTAATCTCACTGTAATCTTGGAATTAATCTAGATTTAAAATGGCTTCATTTGACTTCTGCCAAAGGCATTCAGATGTGCAGGCCAATGTTTTTTTTTTTTTTTTTTTTTTGGTGCGGTTTTGATGACGGTTACAGGTTATAGACCCGCGGTAGGCGTCACGTGACCGCGGTATTGCGGTAATGCGGTAACAGTTCCCAGGCCTACTATCTATCTATTTATCTATCTATCATCTATTTGTATCTATCATCTGACTATTTCTATCTATCCTAACAACATGCTAATAATGTTACAAACATGCTAGTCACATGCTAGAAACATGCTAGTAACATGCTAATCATGCTAGAAACATGCTAGCAACATGCTAGTAACTGGTTAATCATGCTAGAAACATGCTAGTAATGCTAGAGACATGCCGGTAACTAGCTAATCATGCTAACAAAATGCTAGTAATACCCTAGCAACCACCCTGAGTATTCTAGCAACTGCCTAGCAATGCCCTAGCAAAACACCCCAGGTAGCTAGCAAACACCTTACAACCAAAACCCGCGTATCCTAGCAAACGCCATAGGCAAAACCACTAAGCACCCAACCAGAGTACCTTACGCAACCTCCCAGCCAACCCCTGAAAACTGCCCCCAGGTACCCCCTAGCAAGTGCATAGCAACACTTAGCAACACGGCCCTGACTGGGTACCCTAGCAATCGCATAGCAACACCTTAGCAACCGGCACCCCAGGTCGCAAGGCAACCCTAGCAGCAACCACCCCAGGTACAATAGGCAACCGCCAAAGCAACATCCTAGCAACCACCAATGGTTGCTTTAGCAACTGCATAGCAAACACATAGAAACCACATAGACACACGCTAAACAGTCTATTAACCTACATCTAAAATTTCTACATTTAAATTTAATATTTTCCTATCTATGCTATCTTTCTGATAAATTGCATTTGTCCTCAAAACTTTAAAGCTTTAAAACTAATTTAAACTTTCAAACGTGGTTTTAAGCTACTCTCAAACTTTCTAGCTAGGCTTTCTCAGGCCAACCTAAAGTTGGTCTCTGACTAAACTTTTTTAATCTAGTTATGATTAATTGTCTTTATTTTTATCTACAGTCATAACAGCTACATATTATTTCACCTAAACATGGGGGATAAGATGATGAAACCTGTTATTTTTCAGTAATCAAGTCAGTAAAACAAACATCCTGTGTTTTCATAAAAAAGGATTGCTCTGAGGTCATAACAAGTAAATGTTCGGTATTCCCACACTTTCTGTTATCTAATATAAAAATATCTGATTTTAATCAGAAAACATACCAAGTCATATTTAAAGTCTTCTTGAAATCCTTCACAATGCAAAGCGAAACGTCCTAAGTACTTGGTACATATCCTTATGAGGTCAGGATCTTCCCGCTCATTGAAGAGTTGAGTTTATCTCATTCCAGTAGTTAAAAAATATAATGATCAGACACTCTCAACAGCCTATGTATTAAACATAATGACGTGCTCATTATGGTGTCTGAATCAAGATGATGCAGGTACACCTTAAATTTCTATAACAACCTAATATAATAATATAGTCCTAGACATGTAATTGTAATAAAAATTGTATATCGAATGAATTTCCTGCTAATAACGAATGATGTCTGTTTAATATTTTCTGTCTAAAACGCATAATTACGCACATAAAGAAATTTATATTTTGTTAGGCCCAGTCTTCTGTGTCGACAGAAATCTGATAATGACCTCCTGATAAACCATGTACAAGATTTTCTGTATGTGTGCAGTAGATACTCATTCATAACGATTTCTATATATTGCTTTATCTATATTCTGTATGAATGATACACTACAAACTAATAATGTTTTAGATCATTATTTGACCTCTGTCGTTTGCTGCACCAATCATGGCTGCTCCAGCAGCCTACAGAATAATAGATATGATTTTACCCAAAGTTAAACATTTCTTGCAAAAGTTCTGCACTATGTATTATGAAAATATGCATGGATATCGTACAAGCATATTTGTTTTTTTTTCTGTGCAATTGACATTTCAAAACTAACGTTAATTGTTCAAGAGTAATTATTAACATTGTGGAACAGACAATTAATTTAGAAGTTTTATGCAAATGGTCTGAATTAATTAGATAACTGGCTAAAAGATTTTACAAAACATTTGAAAATATCCAATATGTATCCAAAACGTTACATACCTATCCACTAGTGCTGTCTGCTCCTCTTCTGGAGGGTCTTCATTAAGAAGTCGATGAAACTGGAGCATTCATTCGGCTTCTTATCTCATGGATTCTTCTTCTGAATCGGTTTTCATCCACCATACTTATATAATATGATCAATACTTAATTAACAACCTAATTAATTTATAATAATTCAATCAAAACTGATTCTCACCGTCACTCGTGCCTTGATTAACCAAAAGTGCGCCAAAACTACGCGGGATGCTGTATGCAGTAAGGCCCGCCTACTTAAAGGAACAGTTTGACTCATTAGACTGTGTTTGTAATTATTTTTTTATATGAAAAACATATTCAAAGACCTTCGAAAGACAATATACAGCTGTTAGAGTAATATCATATTTTCCATTAGAACTCAAATATTTGAAATGTGCAATCCCAAAATAATAACAATAACAAAAACAAGAAAAGAGAGTAAACAATATGAACGAATATAAACAAATATAATGGTTACAATACCAACCACAAACAATATTAAATATTAAACTAGCTTAAATGATTTACACAATCTTTAACATGCAGTATAGATTCCTCAGTGGCAGGGAAGTCAGATTATCTAAAATTAAGTCAGATTATTTGAAAAATAAAAAAAGAATGATTTTTCTTTGAAAATTTACATTTTTGATTATAAAATTTGGCAAAAAAGTAGTAGCCCAAATTAAGAAGAAATTTAAAATGAGAAGAGTCTAACTTCAAATAGTCGCCAAAGAACATTTTTTGACTTATATAGAAGTTTAAGGGTAGATACATTTTAACAAAGACTGAAGTCAATCCAAAATAGTAGCTATGTAATATACACAAATTCAAACCAATTTAAACTGATGAAAAAATAAAATCGCTATCCTGGAGTCTGCATGTGACTCTAGTAGCGCATTCTGAAGATTCCACTCCGCTCGGAACTGATGTCTGGAGTTCACCAGGGAGCAACAGGCGAGACCTGGAGGAGAACATAGTCTTCTAGACTCCCTTATGCATCCACCTGGACCTCTTTCTTCCAAAAGGAGTGTCAGAGGAATAGGTATTTAAAGAATTATTGTTCCTTGCCCTAAAAGGATCTCTTGGCTTCGGGAAGGTGTAGGCTAAGTGTTCTAAATCTTAATTAAAATTTTTAAGTCACTAAGCCAGGGTTGTCCAATCCTGCTTCTGGAGGGCCACTGTCCTGAGAGTTCAAATGCAGAGTTTTGTGTGTGTATGTGTGTGAGCGCATGTGTGTTTGTGAGACAGACATAAACATATATGGGTTGTGTACTGCAGACACATAAGATCTCCAAAACGTCCTCTGCCACTTTACTTTACAGAAAAATACGAGCTTCATAAATGCCTGTCACATAACACTGTTCCTCTTTTGGGCTTGAACTGATGGTAAAACTAAGGACATTATTAACTGTCTTTACATTTATTTTGAAAGATGAAGCTCACGATTATGGAAAGGTTACATTTCCAACGAGTGCTTGCGGTGTTCGGCCAATCACAATGCACTGGGTCAGTTGGCCAATCAGAGCAGACTGCGCTTGTCAGAAGGAGGGATTTTGTAGAAAATGACGCATTTGAGAGAGGCAGGGCATAGAGGACCTACAATAATTTACATTATTTTAAAAATAATGTGTTTTTGTACATTGAAGCATGTCAACATATTCTGTTACACCAAATACACAAAATAATGATTTTTAAAAAAGCATCATATGACCCCTTTAATAACCCCAGATAGACATATCAGCCACTTTTTATTTCTATCTAGACACGCAAATCTCTATCTATTATTTGCAAATACTCATAAAAAATGTGAGACTTGTGTCTTCTGGCGATGCAGCTGGATCACGAACAATGGGTACTAGGGATGTCAATTTTCGATCATTTCCATGGTTGATCGTCATTTAAATATCGATCGATTAATCGTTAACCTTTTTACTGCAAAACGCGTCTATTACAGTGGCATATAGTCACCAGTATGAAAGGATGTGCAAATGCCACTTAAAACATCAGCTTCCTCGACCGAGTGAAATGGGTATTTAGTCAAAATAAAAGGCTAGTAGCAGTATTGTAAAATGAATAGATGTGATTATGATCATTTGATAAAATGAAGAGCGCACGCCATAGTTGAGTTTGGGATCATTCGCTCACAGAGACCACTGAATGTGTCTTTTAAATAGTTTCGTGGTGCTCCTTGTTGTGTTTTAAAACATAATCGCAATGTTTCCAACTAATTTAAAATGAAGAGCCCGTTCTCATGAAAATGCGTATAAATAGCATGATTTTCTCTTTCTATTTCGTGTGGTATTTATAGCAGAAATTGACTTTGGTGTGCATATGATACGCAGTTCTGACGTACATATACACACCTACCCCACACCCCTGGTCATTTGCATTCAGAAATGGCGACAACACCTCCCCCCTTATAAATCATGTGAATGTATGTCCTCACCAAAATCATGGCAAAGAAAGCGATACTGACTGAGAAGCCATTCTGTGCTCTCACTAAACAGATCAGCGTGCTCTTTGAAAATGTGTTCTCTGCACTTTGCCGAATCTTCCAGATCAGCCATGACACCATAGTTACATTTCAAATTACTTCTCAGCTGTCTTTTATAGCTTTTCACCCCTTCCCTAATCCCTGGAAGAGGGAAGAGATAACGGAGGTAGATTACCTGTTAATGCATGGACTCACAGTGCCCAATTCAAGTCCATGGATCTGACCATATTTACATTTACATTTATGCATTTAGCAGACGCTTTTATCCAAAGCGACTTACAGTGCATTCAGGCTAACATTTTTTACCTAACATGTGTTCCCTGGGAATCAAACCCACAACCTTTTGCGCTGCTAACGCAATGCTCTACCACTGAGCCACAGGAACAAAGGAATATATTGTGGTGCTGAATCCAGATCATACAGGTTCTGTACAGATTAATGAAAGTTGTCACCAAATCTATTTCCTGTCACCCAGGATGAAGTATTGTATTGATCGTGTTGCTGTCTTTTCCTTTGTAATAAAAATAGACTTGTTTAAGGGTCACTAGAAAGTGCCACTAACAGTGTGCCTAAGACTTTGCCGCATTTATGCCAGATAACTTCCTACAGTATATGGTTATGGCTTTCAATCAATAAATAAGACTGGCTGCTGGCCTCTTCCTTGCCACCCCTATGAAAACGTCCCGGCTCAGCCACTGCTACACCACTGATCTAACACCACTAGAGTAGAGATGGCCCAAACTGTGCTTGTTTTTGATAAAGGTTTTAATAATTGCCAGCTTGATCGTTTTGGTAAGTATCCTAAACAAAGAAAAGAGTTAACAATATTGAGAAGAGTTTCTAAAATTAGATGCATCACCTCCTTCAATTAGATTAGTGGATATACTCTAGCATAAATGTTGTAAATGTTTTGACGTCTGTTTCTTTGTGCTGTTTAACTGGGCTAACTTACATTTGCCTTTTGTCACCATAGACCTCATGCTGCTGAAAGAGGAGCACATAGTACCGAATGAAACGGAAGAGAAGGAACAATATGAGACTCATGATTTTAAAACCGGAGAAGAATCTTTCAGTTGGCCACAGATTAAAGAGACTTTCTCACAAAAAACAGCTCATGAACAGGAACTACAAGTTGTTTCACCCCTTTTCACTCTGAAAAGAGTTTCAATGAACATGGAAACCAAAGTCCACATGGGAATTCAAACTGGAAAGAAGCCTTTCACCTGCCAACTGTGTGGAAAAAGTTTTACTCAAAAAGTAAACCTTAACAGACACATGAGAATTCACACTGGAGAGAAGCCTTACATTTGCAAACAGTGTGGAAAGAGTTTTGATCAACATGGAAACCTAAAAGTGCACATGAGAGTTCACACTGGAGGGAAGCCTTACACCTGCAAACAGTGTGGAAAAAGTTTCAATAGAGAAAAGGAGACCTTAATGACCACATGAGAGTTCACACTGGAGAGAAGCCTTACACCTGCCATCAGTGTGGAAAAAAAAGGCAAACGTTTTACTCAAAAAGTAAACCTTAACAGGCACATGACAATACACACTGGAAACAAGCCTCACATCTGCCCTGAGTGTGGAAAGGGTTTTTATCAACATGGATACCTTAAAGTGCACATGAGAGTTCACACTGGAGAGAAACCTTACTCCTGCAAACAGTGTGGAGTCAGTTTCACTCATGAAGGAAACCTTTACAGGCACATGAGCATTCACACTGGAGAGAAGTATTTCACCTGCCAACAGTGTGGAAAAATATTCAATAGAAAAGGAAACCTCAATGACCACATGAGAGTTCACACTGGAGAGAGTCCTTTCAACTGTCAACAGTGTGGAAAGAGTTTTACTCAAAAAGTAAACCTTAACAGGCACATGAGAGTTCACACTGGAGACAAAGCCTTACACTTGCCCTGAGTGTGGAAAAGAGTTTTTATCAACATGGATACCTTAAAATGCACATGAGAATTCACACTGGAGAGAGTCGTTTTATCTGCCAACTGTGTGGAAATAAGGTTCATTAAAAAAGGATTCCTTAGCAGGCACATGACAATTCACACTCGAGAAATACCTTATACGTGTCCTCAGTGTGGAGAGAGTTTCGAACTACATGGAAGCCTTAAAGCCCACATTAGCGTTCACACTGGAGAAAGTCCCTTCACCTGCCAACAGTGTGGAAAAAATTTTACTCAAAAAGGAAACCTTAGCAGGCACATGAGAAAATTTCACTGTGTTTATTAAACACAAACTTGATCAACACATGAGAATTCATTTGAGAGAACTGTTTTATGTCATCAGTGTGGAAGGAGTTTCTCAGACCAGAATCATGTAATAATGTTATGATGTGTAGGAAGCTCAGAAGTGAAGGACAGGAGACTCTGGTTTATATTCAGTAGGATTCTATATTGAGAAGGTTGTGTACTCGATCTTGGACTTGGACTCAAGTCTGAGGTTCAGTCCAATTATTAACAATGGATAAAACATGGAAGACTCAGGAATTTTACAGAGTATGGTCGAGTTCACATCATGTGTAACATTAAAGGGATAGTTGACCCAAAAATAAAAATTCTGTCATAAATTACTCACCCTCATGTTGTTATAAACCCCTAAGACCTTTGGTCATCTTCAGAACACACATTAAGATATTTTTGATGAAATCCAAGAGCTTTCTGATCTTCCATAGACAGCAAAGCAACTGAAATCTTCCCGGGCCCAGAAACGAAGAAAGGACATTGGTAAAACAGTCCATGTGACAATTTTACAAAGCTATGCGATTACTTTTAGTGTACCAAGAAAACAAAAATAATGACTTTATTCAACAATTCTTCTCCAGTTCACATCATCCGCCATTATGGAGAGTACCATTACGTAGTCTCGCATAGCCAGACCTTCATGTCAGACAACCAGTCATGTTTGTTTCGTTACGCGTCACGTTTCGGGGTGTGGAAATGTCGCCACAATAACAGACCGTGTAAAACTCTCGGACATATTTTAAAGATTCTATGCCACAAACTTTTAATATTTCATATACTTTTGAAAATCCAGCGTTTTAGTTGATCCTGATAAGCGCTCATCACAGTTGTAAACACTGCTGCTTTCTTCTTTCGTGAGGGGGCTTGGCGCCACCGTATCTTTGTTTCCAGGTGGAACATTAAAGAACGTGACACACACGTCTACTGGAAATCCTGTATAATTCAACCAATCCGATGATGACTTTGAAACTCCTGAAGTGTTTCCACTTTTGTGTGGCATATGCAGCAGACGTTTAGCCAGCGGTCTGTGGGCGTGACGTCTGAGGCTGAGACTAACTAAGATGCATGTATGTGCTTTCCTCTGAACCGGATGTCATTACTTCGTTTCTGGGCCTGGGAACATTTCAGTTGCATTGCTGTCTATGGAGGGTCAGAAAGCTCTGAACAACACACAACACACCTCAGTACTGCACATCTGTAAATAGCACATATGCACATTCACAGTTCTTTCTATGGGCATTTTCCTTTTTATATACGTTTTCATTACTATTATTATTTATAATTCTGTTCTCTCTAATATTAGTGTTGTATTACCTTAATTTTATGTATGTCTGGATTTGTACTTTCAGTACTGGAAGCTCCTAACACCAAGACAAATACCTTGGGTGTGTAAACACATTTGGCAAAAGTTTTCTTTCTCATTCTGAAATTATATCCCAATTGTATTTTTCAAAGAAAGCAGTTTATTCCCTTTATTATGTCTCAACACCAGCATATTTAAAGAATACATAATTAAAAATGATCACTGTTTTCTGTAGTAATGGCACCAAATTACTGAATGTAATAGACTAACTGAAACAGTTTTGAAGACATAAATTGTGTTTTTGTGAAGAATCATCTGACTGGTGTACATCACATGAATGAAAACTGTACTATGTATAGTCTTCTAAAGAAAGTGTTTTAGATATACATTATAAATGGGGTATAATGAGTTACACAGTAACTAACTGTATTCTGCCTTACTGTATTCTAATTACTTTTCCTGGTTACGCAGTTAAGTAATGCGCTACATTTTAAATTTCTGTAATTTGATTACAGTTACTTATGTTAATAAAGTTGTTACTTAAGTTACAAATGCAGTGTTAAAAATATGAAGTAAAAATGGTTTTGTGCATCAGTATGCCCTTTAATAAATCTAACAAAAATACATTTATAATATAATAAATGCAGATGAGTCCTACAACATTTAGATGCAATGAGTAACTTACCCAACACTGCAAATGACACATTTTATAAATATACACTAAAGGGATAGTTCACCAAAAATGAAAATTCTGTCAAACTTCATTAACTGCAAGCTGTTCTATTCACCGCGGGTGTTTCACTCATTCATTCTGGTGAGTGTTTACATCCCTCCGCAAGTGCACGTGAGCCTGGCTTTACAGAAACTCGCTGACCAGATCACAGAGGCAGAACAACAACACCCGGACTCTGTTCTAATCATTCTTGGGGACTTTAATAAAGCAAATCTCTCCCATGAACTGCCAAAATACAGACAGCACATCACATGTCCCACCAGAGACAGTAATATGTTGGATCACTGTTACACCACAATAAAGGATACATATCACTCTGTTCCACAAGTAGCTTTAGGACTCTCTGATCACTGTTTGGTTCATCTTATACCAACCTACAGGCAGAAACTGAAATCCGCTAAACCTGTATTAAGGACTGTAAAAAGATGGACTAATGAAGCAGAGCAGGATTTACAAGCTTGTTTTGATCTCACTGATTGGAGTGTTTTTGAAGCTGTTGCCACCAATCTGGACGAGCTCACAGACACTGTAACATCTTATATCAGTTTCTGTGAGGATATCTGTATTCCTACCAGGACTTATCTAACTCACAACAATGACAAACTGGTTCACTGCAAAACTCCAAAGAAGATCTGTAGAAGGGGGACAATGTCTTGTAAAAACAGGCTAAATACACACTGGAAAAGGAGATCAGAGTTGCAAAGATGAATTATTCTGGAAAAATAAGGACTCAGTTCGTCTGAAGGAGATCACGAATTACAAGACACCATCCCCCAGCACTGTGGAGAATCAACAACTGGCAGACGATCTGAACGAGGTTTACTGCAGGTTTGAAAGAACACCCATCACCTGCCCTGAACACCTCTCCAAACAACTGCTCACACCATTCACACCTCCTGCAACCCCCCTCTCCCCCAGACCTGCAATTCAGATCAGTGAGGATGAGGTGCGCCTGGTCTTCCGGAAGCAGAAAAGTTAAAAAGCACCAGGCCCAGACTGTGTTACATCAGTCTGTCTGAAATCCTGTGCTGGCCAGCTGGCCCCCATCTTCACACAGATCTTCAACAGATCACTGGAGCTGTGCGAAGTCCCTTCATGCTTCAAACGCTCCACCATCATCCCCATCCCAAAGAAATCCAAAATTACAGGACTAAATGACTACAGGCCTGTGGCTCTAACGTCTGTGGTCATAAAGTCATTTGTAAAACTGGTGCTGGCCCCCCTGAAGGACATTACTGGACCCTTACTGGATCCTCTTCAGTTTGACTACAGAGCAAACAGGTCTGTGGATGATGCAGTCAACATTGGACTGCATTATGTTCTGGAACACCTAGACAGACCGGGGACTTATATGAGGATCCAGTTTGTGGACTTCAGCTCGGCCTTTAACACGATCATCCCAAACCTTCTCCTGCCCAAACTAACTCAGCTCTCTGTGCCCACCTCCGTCTGTCAGTGGATCAACAGCTTCCTGACAGACAGGCAGCAGCTAGTGAGGCTGGGAAAATACACATCCAGCACCCGTACAATCAGCACCGGAGCCCCTCAGTGCTGCGTTCTCTCCCCACTGCTCTTCTCCCTGTACACCAACGACTGCACATATAAAGACCCCTCTGTCAAGCTCCTGAAGTTTGCAAATGACACCACACTCATCGGCCTCATTCAGGACGGTGACGAGTCTGCTTACAGACAGGAGGTTAAAGAGCTGGCTGTCTGCTGCAGTCTCAACAACCTGGAGCTTAACACACTCAAAAGAGTGGAGATGATCGTGGACTTCAAGAGAAACCCCCCTGCTCTCCCCCCACTAACCATCATGAACAGCACTGTGACTGCAGTGGAGTCATTCAGTTTCCTGGGGCACCACAATCTCTCAGGACCTGAACTGGGACATTTACATTGACTCCATTGTGAAAAAGGCCCAGCAGAAGTTGTACTTGATTCCAGCAGAGGTTGTACTTCCTTCGCCAGCTGAGGAAGTTTAACCTGCCACAGAAGCTGCTGAAACAGTTCTACTCCACCATGATTGAATCCATCCTCTGCACTTCAGTAACTGTCTGGTTCAGCTCAGCTACCAAATCTGATCTCAGAAGACTACAGAGGGTAGTCCGGACTGCTGAGCGAATCATTGGTACAACCCTCCCTTCTACTCAAGAACTGTACTCATCCAGAGTGAGCAAAAGAGCTGGCAAAATCACTCTGGACCCCTCACATCCAGCACACTCCCTCTTTGAACTGCTGCCATCTGGTCGACGCTACAGAGCTCTGAGCACCAAGTGTAAAAAGTACAAAAATGTACTCAAGTGAAAGTACAAGTATCTCGCCAAAAACATACTTAAAGGGAGAAAACAAAAATAAATGCACAGGTCAAACACATACATCTAGTGCAACAACAACATTTAAAATGCAGCACAGTGGAACAAACACACACACACACACACACACACAACAATACAGGGAAAGGGATTAAAAGTAAACTTCCACACTCATGCCATTCAATATATATATATGACTTTCATTTATCAGATGAACACAAGCTAAAAGTTCTTTCCCTATTAATGAATCAGTGTCTTCTTAAGTGAAACGGTAAATACAAAAAAATACAAATAACAATATTTTAAACTTGACTGTCCTGTCTCCTTGCATTATAAAGACTAAAAATCTTTTATTGTGCTCATCTGAAGACAGAAAGTCATAAACATCTGGGACAACATGAGGGAGAGGATTTTAATTTTTGGGTGAACTATTACTTTGAATAGCAAGATGTGATGCAGAGGCTAGAAACCTATTACAGACAGAATAAAAGAATGTGTTGCATTAATGAGGAGAGTCATAGAAATAAAACATACCAACATTAACGTTTTGCAAGGCCACTTTTTAGTGTTGTCTATTCAACATCACTGTCTAAAACGTTTGATCCTGGAGGGCCGGTGTCCCTGCAGAGTTTAGCTCCAACCTTAATCAAACACACCTGAACAAGCTAATCAGGATCTTCAGGATACATGTAAGGATTTTTTTTTTTTTTTTTTTTTAGGGTTGGAGCAAAACTCTCCAGGACAGTGGCCCTCCAAGATCAACGTTCCCCACCCCTGGCCTAAAGGGATAATTAAACAATGTTTATTTGGGGGATTTAGAGTTTATTTTTGTTGTTTTTTTTTTATCTCAACATATAGGCTAATTGATAATTTTTTGTAACTAATTAGATTAATCATTAAGCAAATCATGTAATTATAAAGATTAAAAAAATACTTATTGACAGTCTCAATTGCTACTCAATGTGTCATATAATGATATAGTATCCACTACCTGGTAAGAACATCACTAAACATAAATTACTATTTATTTAACATAAACTGTTTATTTAAACATTTTTCGAGATTTGTAACATTTTATTAAAAATCATTCCCACAAAAATATTAATTGTATTTAAATTCTCATCACAGATTTATTTGCTACCTCAATATGCTTCCTCAGATTTGATAGTGAACTTTTGAAGCCAGACATTTACCTGATGAAAGTCACAACTGAAGTAGAAATGTGTACGCTTGATGCATAAAAACAATGATCATTGGTTCTCACATCAAGCTCACACATATAAAAAATAAAAATAATAAAAAAGACAAAAAAAAGATGTACTTTTTAAGATGAAATCAAGTATGAGAATACTTTTTGTGCTCAAAATTTTTTTCAACTATTTGTCTTCTCCAAGGAGAGTATCATATTGTATTATATATGTATAGTATTACATATGTCCTTGCTATGTTTCTGGACCTTGTGTAAACTACATTGCTGTCTATGGGAGGGTCAGAGAGCTCTCAGATTCCATCAAAAATATCTTAATTTGTGTTCAGAAGATAAACGAAGGTCTTATGGGTTTGGTTTGACATGAAGGTGAGTAATTAATTACAGAAACTTAATTTTGGGGTGAACTAAACCTTCACCTGGGCCACTGACAATTACTACAATAAAATACACAAACTTTCATTAAGACTGATTATATTAGTGTTTGTGTAAGACTGATGTCTGAGAAACAGATGCTGTTCCACTGAAACACCTCTGTTTTACATTATAAATAAAGTCTGTTATATCAGACCTTTTCTCTGATTTCATGCTGGACTTAAGAAAAGATCACTGAGAAATTAATACATTAATAATCCTACAAGGTTGATGTACAAATCTGCAGGTATTGATCATGCTAATGTTGCTTGAAGACAACTGCAATTACAAACTAATTTACCATTGCACAATTAATTTTTACAATTAATAACATCACAACGTGTCTATTGACTTGAATATTTGCTTGTATTTGTGTTTTTGAGTAATCTCTGGCCCTAATAAAAGTTCATTTTCATTGACAAACGTAGTTCTTGATATAACAGTAAAATAATGAGGCCTACAAGATTTTGGCTATGGCACTAGAAAATACACCCAACAGAAATATTAAATTGTCTTTCCAATCCAAAATTAACCATGGTTTTATTATATTAAAAGTGAAGTAAAAAAAGTGTTTTTTATTTTTTTGGCCTATTGATTACCAGTTGTATAACCACAGTTTTACTACAAATATTATGGTTAAACCATGGTTAGTTTACCAGAGCTATAGTAAATTTGTGGTTACCATGGTTTAACTATACTAACCTCTCTTTTTTGTAGTAAAACCATGGTTAATTTGTTGTTTTGGTGAAGAAATAAATGGTTCTAAATTGTTACAATAATAATATATAGTGGTGGCAAATTAGATTCTTTCAAGAGATGTTAATTTTCAGTTTGCTCACAAAAATGATTCATTCAGATTCGTTCACTGATTCTTTCAGTGACCATTTCTTCATATCACACAAATACGCCAGCAGGTGGCGAAAAAGAGTGACTTATGTGTTATGTCTTAAGTCAACTATTTACTTGTGACAAAAACTGATTTGGCTTTATTAAAATGTGGGCATAATTGCATTAAATAAATAGTCTAAATAAGTTTTGATAATTTTCTTGCATAATTAACATTTTAATTGTTTGGTCAGACAGTTCATATATAATATATTCACATTAATAAATCGGGGATTAAACGTGGAGTTATGGTCTGTATGCTAAATATGAAAACAAACGTATGTGCAAAGTACCTATAAACTGGGCTTTGTATCTGCTGATTGCTGATCAGGATTTACATGCTTGGCCGAACTGACCCGGTATACTCTCAATCATTTCGTTCATGAACGAGGCTATGTACCAGGGGTCTCATTTATAAATCTCTCCGTAGATTTATCATCCTAAAAAAGTGTAAGGAGGCACAAAAGCTAAATTTTGCGTACGCACAAAAGTTTTCAGATTTATAAAACCATGTGTACACAAGAACCTGCGCAGAAATCTCTTTATAAATCCCAGTCAGGGGAAGATTGTGTACGTGCATCTCCACCCCGACTCCTCCCCGAAATCACCATATATGGAGCTTACAACGCCTAGTTTTACTATGCATAACCTCATCTGCATATAATTTCCATGCATATTCCCACCACGTGACACCATGTTTAACACCGTTAAAGGTTCAAGACATTAAGAAAATATGAGATATGGACTATAAAAGCTATTTTTGTGCCATACACAATTTTTATTAAATCATCCAGTATCCTGGTTATGTTTTGAGCCATAAATATAAAAAAATTAAAATCCTACAAACAAAGCTGTTTAAAATAGTCATAGATAAATATTTTAGTAATATTAGTTGGATCTCATTCCATTTCCCACTGGCGAATAGTATTTCGGTAATGTGTTTAAAACAAACAATTAAAACCAAAAATTAATTTATCGCAGTTTTGCTTCGCATAAGGTTGACATTCTTTTAGCCTATATTTACTGCAGTGTAAATACAATTGTCTGATTCGGCGAGGTGTCACTTACACAGTAGCCTATTTTAAAAAGAAAACATGCAAATTACCATTTTCTTCAAGTTGTAATCCTTTAGATACAGTGCATTTTTCATAATGTTGTAGAGAGGACTTCACACGACTTCACAACCCCCCACATCAACACCTCCCCACCCGCAGCTGTTGTACAGTAAGATATTACAGTGGACCCCCCCTAGTATTCAAACCGGGACAATGGACCGTATCATATAATTTTTGTTTAACTTCTGCGGTAAGACTTTGTGTAATTTCAGTGCTTATCTCCATTAATGAGAGTGGAATATTTAATGTAAATGTGTATATTGAAATGAAAACAGATTTTAAAATCAGTAAAAAGAGAGCATACGCATGGTCTAGAATGTCCGTAAAATGCGTACATATTTACGCCAAGTTTATTTTTTATAAATCACGATATGTGCATACAAAATTGCGTATGCAATTTCTGTGCCTATTTATGGTGGCGGTAAGCAACGTTTATAAATGGAGACCCCCTGTTCTTTTCATTCATGAACGACATGTACCAGTTCAGTCATTTCGTTCACGACTGAGAAGATGCCTCAATTTCGTTCAGACTCAAACAAAGCTCGTTCAGTGAAGGGTATGAAGGCGCTATTTCGTTCACTACATTCAAACAAAATTCACATGCTCCGTCACATCTCATACTCCAAGGCTATTGGCTCGAGGTTGAGTAATTCTTTGACAGGATGAAACAGTTCACAGAGCTACTCGGTTCACTGATCTGCGCATGCACTGCTAATAGCGCCGCGCTGCTGTGGAGGGAGGAATTTCAGTGAAAGAGAAATATGAGTCAATGGATAACGCGAACGAGAACGATTCGTTCACCTAAAAGATTGGTTAAAAAAGAACGATTCATTCACAAACAAACCATCACTTATAACATATTAAATGGTTAGAAATGGTTCTATCCCAATGCGTATTTAATCAATAATTTAACTATGAATAACTCTTGAAATACTGATTAACTGCTTGATCGTTGAGGCTACAGTGAGGTAGTCTACCTTGATGAGGTAGAAAGTCTGACATCATGGTGCCAAACAAACGCTCTTTCTGAATGCCAGCAAAAACCAAGGAGCTGGTTGTGGACTTCAGGAGGAGGCTATAGAAAGTATATTGAATAGTATATGGAAACAAGCTCAGCCCAGGATGTAAGCCCTGCAAAGAGTAGGAACTCTCTCTACCCTCTCTGCAATACATCCACACTAGGAGATGGAAATCTAGGGCTGTTAATATCCTTAAAGATCCCACCCACCCTGGAAACCCACTGTTTAATCTGCTACAGTCAGGCAGACACTTCCGCAGTCTGATGGCAAAAACGGAGGGGCTCAGGAGAAGTTTCTTCCCTCATGCTATCAGACTACTAAACATGGACATTAAACACACTGCACTTTAGAGAATATACTATTATAGAATAAACTTAACCAATAACTCTCTGCACACTGCACTTTTTTTTTTAGATAAAAAAATGCAACTCATCCTCACTGCACATTGTTTACATCTCTGCACATCATATGTGTAGCAGTTTAATTTATTGCGTATATTTCATTATTTGTATTCAATTATCTTATTTTATTCTTCTTATTATTTTTTTCCGGATATTGCATTATTTGTATTTAATTTTGTCTTATTTTTTGCACAGTCTATAAAGAGTATGCCAGACCTACATTTCACTGCTTGTTGTATGACGTATAACTTGTACGTGACAAATAAAATCTTGAATCTTGAATATGTTTGGCGTGTGAACAGGACTTTTATTTTGGTACGGCGCTGTGACGTCAGAAGGCATCGTCGCGCTCCTGCATCTGTTGTGATTCGGCTGAAGAAAGGTGTGTGTTTTTAAACATTTACAGTGTTTACATGAATGCAAACCGTTGAGTTTTACAGTTACGAGCGATTTAAGGTTAATTCATTAATATTGACTGTAACATTACAGCACGTTATGTAGCGTCTGTGCACGTTGTTTTGATTAAAGCGCGTTCACACACGAAGAACAGAATCGAGAATCAGTTCATCATAAACACGATTCCGAGTCAATTGAATCATTTGCTTCACAAAATGATTCTCTGTTTCGAATCGCTTGATTCAGCGACGCATGCTGGACAAAACAATTTAAACACAAACGCGTTTAATAATGATAACTTTTACAAATCCATAGCACCTGTTTTGAGTAAAGTGCAGTCGATTAAATGTGATAAACACACATGCATTTATGTTTGCATTTGTATTGTAATAATTTATATGAGAATGAAATGTCAGTAATGTGTGTTCTTGTATTCATTTTTTTGTGCCAATTTTTAGTGATTTTGTCTAATTATGTCCTGGTTTCACAGACAGGGCTTAGTTTAAACCAGGATCAAGCCATAATTCAATCATTACTTTTTCAGGTACTTTTAGAAAGAAAAAAAAACATTGCTGGTGTGCATCTTGAGACAAAACAAAGACATTGATATAACGTTATTTTAAGATCAGCAGTGCAAGTTTAATTCAGTTAAAACCACTCAGACTGTGAAACTGTATGTCATTTAATACCATTAATTATCACTCTCAGTCAATTATTCTCATCTTAAACATGACAGATTGTCCAAACACAGAAAAACTCCTGAGATCCACACACTGTTATAAAGATGGAGTTTATTAAAGAAGAGAGAGAAGATGTGAAGATTGAAGAAACACTGAGAGTCAAACATGAAGATACTGAGGAACAAACAGGTTGGTTTTCATTCTCCTTTGATTCTTATTAAAATGTCAAGCTCTACAGAAATGCATGATGTTTTTGAAGTACGTCCAGGTGTTTAAAATACTTGAGAAATATAACTAAATTAACTTAACCAATAACTAATTAAAAATAAAAAACCTTAAAACCCTTTTAAATTTTAATTAATACAACACTTCTGAAGAGAAACTCATACTTTTTACGCCTTATGATTTCATTTCAACTTGAAGTACTTGTTATATATATATATTTGCATTTTATTTTCTATCATCTTACACACATCAAATATTGTAAACGGAAGCTCAAACGTGTGCTTGACGTGTTTGTGTGAAAGGTCCCATAGTGTCAAAGTTGAAATTCCTGGCTTTTAAATCTTTAACTACCAGATAAGTTTCAAAACAGTCAGTCCACAGTAAAATACACACAGCCTGCATAAAATAGCTGTGATTTTTCACGAAGCATTGTGACTTCCGTAAAAAGTTAATGTCAGAACCACAGTCACCTCCTTCAGTCACCACCCGAGCACCGTTCCGCTCTCCTTTTGTCAAACCCCCAGACAACATCGCGTCCATAACATTGCTGAGCATTGAGCAACAACACTGAAACATGTCGAAAAGGTTCACTTTAACCACGAAACCAGATCGGCCGACCTGTAACGTTATACTCTCACTCAAAGGATGGACGATCTGAAGGGACTGTTACTATGAGGTGGATCACATCTAAAGTGTTTAGTAAAGACAAACTCACCGTGTCTGTCCAGTCATGAAGATGAGTATACATTTCAGTTTCAGCAGGCAACTTTTTTTTACAGCTACATTATTGTTCCAGCCACAATTTATCACAACAAAAAATAAATTGTCAGTTTGTTGTTATACACACATGAAGACATTTTTCATACACGACATCGTGAGATGCAAGAAACATATGGCAAGAAATCTGTAGACTCGTCCATAACAACAAAAGACAATACTTCATTGAACCTTTTCTAATAACAAGTGTGCGGTGCAAATACAAAGATGCAAAGACCCTAGTTACTGGTTGGCCTGGCCGTGCGTCACTCAGAAAACAACAGGCCAATCAGAAGAGAGACTCATGAATATTAATTAGACAGGCTAAAATAGACCTGTTCTTAGCAGACCTCCACAATTTAAACTCAGCTGTTTAGTTGCCATAGAACATTTTCTTGTCCTGCTTCAGGACGGGGCCGGACATAGATTTCTCTGGACAACTGCATGCCCTGAAAGAAAGCAGCATTGATGTCCATAGAATGTACTTGCTACTGATTTTGACAGATTACAGCTAATAATAGCCGAAGAGAGGCAGAAGCACAGGTTGAAGAATCTTTCTACAGCTCGAGATGTATATATAGCTCTTCAAAACCTCTGGCTACGAGTCGTGCTTTGGGCGCAATACCATTCAGAGTTTCTTTAAAACGATAGGCCCATCTGGTAGAGACAAGACAGACTTTTGTTTTTGTACCAATTCACCATTTCATCCTGATTAGCTGCATCAAATGAAATATCTTTTGTTAAGAGTACATCAGCCTCTCTATCAGTTGGTACAAGTGAAGATTATCAACACATGACTCCTTTTGCCCATCTCTGCCATCATGTTCAATATATTTGAACCAGTTTTTATATTTTCCAGAGGCTTTGCTCTGCCTAAAACCTTGGCTCTCTGTAGACCACCACTGTCCTGCTTCATAAATGTTAAAGTCTGTCCTGTTTTTTAAACTTTACACCGAGATGAAGAGACAGGAAATACCACACACATCGTGATCTGTTTCAGGTGATCTGTCACATTGTCATCCACCAACACATACATGTATTTGTGGGCCTAAGCTACCTATGTAGTGCCCTTCTTATTCACTCAGAAGACTCTGCTTCTCTTAATGCTTTTCTAGAAGCATGTAAAGCAGAAATGTGTTCTCCTACTTTAGCACTCACAGTGGTACCTTCTAGAGCAGGCAATTTATCAACTAATACAGAAGGAAGGTTAGGGTTCTGTCCAAACACTAATTGGTATGGACTGTAGCCATGAACATTCAACATGGCTAAAATGTGTGAAGGTGGTCAATGATGTAAAGTTACCATACACCTGGTTCTAACTCATGAGATCCACTGCCACTGTCATCATATTCTGAAGCCATGGGCAACCCCACAGCAGGCTTTGGCTTTGTCCTATTGTACTTTTGGCATATTTCATAGTCATATTGTCTTTGTTGTAGGATAGTAAAAGATTCTTTGTCCTTATTTCCTGAACCGTGAATGAGGCTCTGTAGCCTGTCTGCCGACGCGTGACCAAACTGTTCATGGAGCTCCAGAAGGACTTTGTGTTTCTCATCTGGAGAAATATTTTCTGTCACTGTTAGAACTTCCTCTTCAGTCTGATCTTTTTTTAGTGTCTTTGTCTCTGATATCGCATAGACACAGTAATGTCCAGAACTAGTTAATTCAAGAGGAATAGATCGTTTGAACATCACTGCACTGTCCTTTTCTATTTCCAAAATGGTCCCTGCTTTCTTTGGTGACATTTTACTCAGCAGGATTTGAATGTCTGCCTTGACAACCTCTGTTTCAATTAGGAATTTTGTCAGTCCTATTTTAGCTGGTAATTTCACATTTCTTGTGGAATATACCAAATTCCCATCTCCGAACCAAAATGGTCTGCAACTGTGAGTTTCTGTTGCTCACTTGTTCACTTGATCTTGAGTGAGGTCCTCAATACAGTTCTCCAGCCACACACAGTATGGGTGCATGCAGTGTCAATAATAGCTGATCCTAATGATTCAGTCATGAATATGGAGGCCTTTGTAAACAATGTGACATTACATTCCTCAATATTTGCATCTTCAGTTATTCTTACTTGTTTGGTTTTCTTGTGTGGACAGTCTTTAGCCCAATGAAATGTGCACTGGCAAATAGCACATCTGGATCTCTTACTGTACTTATCCAGTGGATTAGTCCCTGGTAATGGCTGCTTTAGTTGTCCACTTTGCAACATTATGTTCTGTTTTCCTCTTCCTTGAGGTCTTTTTTCGGTGAAAAATGCCACGTCCTGGTTCACTTGTATTCCATTTTATGCGCCTGTCGTTTTTTCCCCCGAAAATCCATTTTAGAGCAGACTTCATGGATGAAAACTTCTGTGCAAGCCGTCTGTTTTTTTCCGTTGAGGCAGGCCGTGTACAATAGCTTAAATGTCAGGACAGTGTCAGGATATTATACTTTTTCATCGGATTGTATCGCTGTTCGAAATCAATTATGTAGTCCGCCATGGAAACTGAACTATTCTTAGTTTTTCCATCAAAAATAAGAAGTAGGCTTCATATGCGAGATCCTTTTCCTCTTTAGGAACACATCGTCCAGCTTAGCCATCAGCGTCGCAACACCATTGTCACTGTCTAAATCCTCTGCAGGCATTTCAATCGCAGTGTCATAACACCTTCACTCAAGCCCCACGTCAGAATTTGGCAGAACTTTATAACTGTCAAGTTCGGTAACCCATGTCCAGATATTATCTTCTTTTTTCCAACACTTGTATGGCTGTGTTTCGTCAAAATTTGGCAGAACTTTATAACTAGCTGCCATCCTTCAACCATCATCTGCTACTATAATGAATCAAATAAACACAACGTTTACTCAACGCACTTTATTCCTTTCATTGCCTCTTCTCTCACATTTGCAGCACCGTTCCTCTACAACAACACCCCTTTTTACCTGCGCGCTCACGTTTTAACCAGTCCATTCACTAACCACAATTTCAACCATGTTGTTCGTTGCATTATCAGTTGTGACACATGACTTGATGATCCTCTCGCAATTCCCATGACTGAAGCGCTTCCTTTAAGCCCACTCCCTTTAATAGATTAGTTAATGTTGGTAACTGTTTTGATTTCTGTTTCTATGTGTTATTAAACTGGGCTAACTTTCTTTTACCTTTTTTTTTTACCATAGACCTCATGCCGCTGAAAGAGGAGCACATAGTACCGAATAAAACAGAAGAGAAAGAACAATATGAGACTCATCTTGATTTTAAAACCGGAGAAGAATCTTTCAGTTGGCCACAGATTAAAGAGACTTTCTCACAGAAAACAGCTCATAAAACAGGAAACTAAAAGTTATTTCACCCCTTTTCACAGTGAAAAGAGTTTCAATGAACATGGAAAACTTTAAAGTTCACACTGGAGAGAAGCCTTTCACCTGCGCTGAGTGTGGAAAAAGATTTACTCAAAAAAGTGTACCTTAACAGGCACATGAGAATTCACACTGGAGAGGGTTGTTTTATCTGCCAACAGTGTGGAATATGCTTCATTAAAAAAGGATTTCTTAATAGACACATGCAAATTCACACTGAAGAAAAGTGTTACGTGTGCCATCAGTGTGGAAAAAGTTTCAACCAAAAAGGAAACCTTAAAAGGCACATGACAATTCACACTAGAATAAAACTTTATACATGCCCTCAGTGTGTGGAGAGAGTTTCGATCTACAGGAAGGTTTGAAGAGCACATGAAAGTTCACACTGGAGAGAATCCCTTCACCTGCAAAAAAGTGTGGGAAAAAAGTCTCAGTAGAAAGAGAGAGACCTTAACAGGCACATGAGAGTTCACACTGGAGAGAAGCCTTACACCTGCCAACAGTGTGGAGTCAGTTTCACACGTAAAGGAAACCTTAATGTGCACATGAGAATTCACATGGAGAGAGAAGCCTTACACTTGCCTTGAGTGTGGAAAACGTTTTACTCAAAAGTAACCCTTAAATTGCACATGAGAGTTCACCCTGGAGAGAGTCGTTTTATCTGCCAACAGTGTGGAATATGCTTCATTAAAAAAGGATTTCTTAATAGACACATGCAAATTCATACTGGAGAAAAGCGAAATGTGTGCCATCAGTGTGGAAAAAGTTTCAACCAAAAAGCACACCTTATCCGGCACATGAGAATTCACACTAGAGAAAAACTTTATACATGCTCTCAGTGTGGAGAGAGTTTCGATCTACAGGGAAGGTTTGAAGACCACATGAGAGTTCACGCTGGAGAGAAGCCCTTCACCTGCCAACAGTGTGGAATGAGTTTTACTAAAAAATCAAACCGTAACAGGCACATGAGAAATTTACATGGCATATTTTCAACACATTCTTGATCTACAAATGAGGATTCATTTGAGAGAACTGTTTTATGTCATCAGTGTGGAAGGAGTTTCACAGACAGGAATCATGTAATAATGTTATGATGTGTAGGAAGCTCAGAAGTGAAGACCAGGGGTCTCATTTATAAAATGAGATGATCTGTAGATTTCATCCTAAAAGTGTATGTATGCACAAAAGTTTTCAGATATATAAAACCATGCGTATGCCAGAACCTGCTCAAAAATCCCTTTATAAATCCCAATCAAGGGAAGATTGTGTGTACGTGCATCTCCACCCTGTCTCCTCCCAGAAATAATCATATATGGAGCTTACAACGCCTAGTTTTACTATGCATAACCTCACCTTCATATCAATTCCATGCATATTCCCAACCACATGACACCATGTTGAACCGTAACATTAAGGAAATACGAGATACGGACTATAATGCCATTTGTGCCATGCACATTAATTTTTATCGTAAAAAAATTATCCAGTATCCTTGTTTTTGTTTTTTTTTTTATAAGACACTAAAATATCCATGAAAACAAAACTGTTTAAAATAGTTCTGAGACACTGGCCAAATAGTATTCAGTCAGTTGTTTTAAACAAATCAAATTAAATTAAACTTATGCAGTTTGCTGATAAGGTGAACATAAGGTGAAGATCTATTTTGGAAACAGAATGGAAACTATTATCATTGGACCAATTCAAACAGGTAAATGTACCGTTTGACCACCGAATCCAGCAGTGTCCACCATAAGTAAGTGAGCATTGAACATTGTTCTTGCTAAAATATGTTCTCGTATCATGAGATATGTATAATTTCTTTTTGTAATTTCAGTACTTATCTCTATTAATGAGAGTGGAATATTAAATGCAAATGCATATTGAAATGAAAACATAAGTTTACTTAATAACTTCTCACTCCAAAAGAGTTTGTACGCTTGATCTAGAATGTTTGTACAGTGTGAACATATTTCAGGGCGTTCACGGGGTCTAAAAAAAGTATTAAAAGTTGATAAAATCAATTTTAAGGAAAATTAATTAATTACCATTTTCCAAGGTATTAAATTTTGTAACATCTTTTCATTGTGTATTTGTCTGAATAGTGGGGTTTTGTGTAGTTTAAACCAGGGTTCCAAAAACCAGTCAGTATCTGGTGTGACCACCATTTGCCTCACGCAGTGCAACACATCTCTTCCACATAGAGTTGATCAGGTTGTTGATTGTGGCCTGTGGTCCACTCCTCTTCAATGGCTGTGTGAAGTTGCTGGATATTTGCAGGAACTGGAACACGCTGTCATATACACCGATCCAGAACATCCCAAACATGCTCAATGGGTGACATGTCTGGTGAGTATGCTGGCCATGCAAGAACTGGGATGTTTTCAGTTTCCAGGAATTGTGTACAGATCCTCGCATCATGGGGCCGTGCATTATCATGCTGCAACACGAGGTGATGGTCGTGGATGAATGCCACAACAACCGGCCTCAGGATCTCGTCACGGTATCTCTGTGCATTCAAAATGGCATCAATAATATGCACCTGTGTTCGTTGTCCATAACATACACCTGCCCATAACATACACCTGCCCATACCATAACCCCACTGCCACCATGGGCCACTCGATCTACAACGTTGACATCAGCAAACCACTCACCCACACGACGCCATACACACTGTCTGCCATCTGCCCTGTACAGTGAAATCCTGGATTCATCCATGAAGAGAACACCTCTCCAAAGTGCCAGACGCCATTGAATGTGAGCATTTGCCCACTCAAGTCGATTATGACGACGAACTGCTGCTGAATATAAAAAGCTGTCAAGTGTCAAGCCTTTTGCGGCCAATTTTTCGACATGTAATCAAGGCACAGCAGCTTCACTAGAGAACCAGCACAATGCAGCCCTCAACTGAGCATCCCAATAATACCAAAAGAAATTAGGTAGTTGGAACCCTCCCCTTTTATAGGGCAGATATAGTAAAGAAAAGTCTCAGTCTTCGCTTCCTGTTGTTCCAAATAAAATTTAGAAGTTTTCCTATTCTTTTAAAAAAATGTTATGGGAGGGGGAAGCGGTCTAGGTAGTGATTGAAAAACATAAACATGTAGGTAGTATATGTTAATCACAATTATTCTTCCCATTAAAGAAAGAGGCAGTGTCATCCATCTGTTCATATCTTCGGATAATTTAGCTGTGACGAGTGGGCGGGGGCCGGAGAGCCATGGGAACGGGTCGAGGCCGGTGGAGTAATTGGAAATGAGCAACATCTGCGCCACTCACCGATCTCGAGCCCCATGGATGAGCTCCGGAAGGATACAGAGGAGGAGTTACGACAGTGAAGGACGAGAGAGGACCAGGCCTGGATTTTATTTTGTGTTTTGGTTTTGTTTGTGCGCGGCAGTCATCCGTGAGGGGCTGACGCACTGTTTTGTGTTTATTTTGTAATTAAAGTTTTATTTGAATGTCCGCCGGTTCCCGCCTCCTCCTTCCCGAACTACGATCAGTTGTTACATTAGCCATCAAACATTCATAATTAGCTGAACTGAGGCGGCTTATTTTAGGGATCATTTTAATTCCTAGATAATCAAAACCATTTAGAGCATTTACAAATGGGTAAAAGTTTTAATCTCTCTTGTTCATTGAGAAAAATAATTGAAGACTTATCTTTTTTTTTACTTTAAATCCAGGAAAAATGTCAAACTAGCCAATAAGCTTTAAGAGGGATGGGTAAGATTTTTCAAGTTCTGATGGAAATACCATGGCATCATCAGCGTAAAGAGCAATGCGATGTTCTTAAGCTTCTGTAAAATACCATGAATAGTAGGTTGTGATCTTATTGCTGTTGCCAGAGGCTCCGTAGCTAGTACAAAAAGTAGAAGATAGAGTGGTGAGCCTTGCCTCTACCACGACTAAGTTTAAATGAAGGTGAGATTAGACTGCTAGTGAGTACCTTTGCAGAAGAATCAACTAAAAGAATTACAATCCATCTGCGAAAAAAAAGTCCACCAAATCCAAATCTTGCTAGCACCTGGATTTAAAATAAGAGTTATGAGGGGACTTCTCATCAAAGGACGGAGATAACCTTGTTGAAGTGCTTCCACATACGGATCCAATAAAGGAGATATCGATTTCTCTTTAAATTCCTTATAAATGTCAATTGGAAGCCCATCCGGAACCGCCGCTTTACCAATCCTCAAACTAAGGATAGCATTAGAAACCTCTTCCAATTCAAATTCCCTATCAAGTTCAGATCTGGTTTCTTCAGTGATAGAGGGAAAATCCAATCCATCTAAAAAGTCATCCTGATTAGAGAGACTTGTAGGAAATTCAGCTTGATATAGAGATTTATAAAATGAGACAAAAGTGTCATTAATATCACTAGGATCTGTCGTGATTACCCCATTTTCATTCGTAATTTCATTAATGGATCTTTCTGAAATTATTCTTAGGCTGCCAGGCTAACAATTTGGTGTTTTTTTTTTTTTTTTTTTTGCCCTGATCATAATAATTTGGCTTCAATCTTAATATACTATTTTCAGCTTTTAATGTGTAAAGTTCTTATACTCCACTTTAAAGGGCTAATAATTTTTTAAGTTGTTTGGGATTTATCTATATTTTGATGAATTTCTGTGTAAATTTCTGATTTTCAGTATTCAAAATAATAATCTTTTATTTAAATTATTAAATTAGAGCTAGTATACCACGTCATCCCAATCATTTGGCCCCAATATATGTGTCACGGAGCAACCCCGTGATCATAAATGGACTGTATGCACGTACACAATATCTAGCACACACACATATACACTGCATGCATCATTAACATGGTCTGTTTGCCGGCACTGACATCATGTATACACGGACCTGTATAATGCCTGTGGGTATTCGAATGTATTGTGTATTAATGTGTTTAAGATAAGTCAGGGTACGATGTGTATTTTGTTCATTACGTATAGTTTGATGTATGCACAAAGTGTTGGGTAACATTAGCCGTGACATTTTTCATTCATTTTCATTGTATTAAATAAACACACATACCACATATGTATGTCTGCGTTAAAGTTTTTAGTTAAGATAAGGTCGCACAGTATAATAAATATAACTTACCTCCTTGTAATATACTATTGGTCAAACCTGAATTGTTTTAAATCTGAAGTATTTAAGCATGGTGGACACACCGTCTGATTGGGAGAAACCATGTTGGGTATGACATCACTTGGGGGGGTGGGGGGGTTTCAATGTACCTGTAAAACAAGGGTTATATTTGTTCATTCATATGTTGTATTTCTATATTGTGATTTGTGGAATTTATATTTGAATAGATGCTGTTTTTATATGCATAATGTGATCAGAAGTGCATATGTAAAGAAAGTAAAAATTACCTGTAGATTGGTACATTCTGGGGTGTGGTCTAGACTATAAAATGGCTGCCAGCGATGTTCATGTGGCTCATTCACTTGCCATGGGTTAGGTTCAGGTTGTTGGTTTTGAGGGAACAAGCAATAGACGCTTGTGTAAAAGACCTAACTGTTGTTGATCCAACAAAGAGACTTTCCAGATAGTGTACTCTTTTTTATATGTTATGTTTTGTTTTGTTTGCTGTGGGATTACACTATCCGCACAATAAATTCACCTCCACTGAGTTTCCTGTCGCCTGTGGTCTTATTATGCCTCCGATCGTGAGTGCCATCCGTAACAATATGCTTTAGAGTGGGCGGGGATATTTACGTCATCATAGTTGCACTGCCTCTACTGCCATAACTCCTAAAAAAAAAACTTTCATTCCACGTCGCCCATCAAGCTCTCTGCTATCAACGAGAGGAACGTTCTGTACTTCCTCAACAGACAATGAAACTTTTGGTTGTTAAAAAAAAAGGGGCACTTGTGTTCAAACAGTTGTGCTTGATCCTTCGCTGGCTGTGCGTATTTAAATCTAGTGTGGGTTCTTTTGTGTTTGTGTCACAAGTTCAGTGACCCTGGTATTTGACGATTCTCTTCGGCCAATCCGTATAATCAGCAGAGTTTACACATCACGTTTTGGTAATGTTACGGTTTCACTTGGAACCTCAACCGAGGTGGTACTAAATAAAGTACCCGGTACTGTACCCAGTGGAAACCCCCCCCCAAAAGTGAACCGTACCAAGCCGTACCATGCAGTGGAAAAGCGTCATTAGGGTTCTGCAGCCAATTAGGGTGCAGGCACCATCTAGGGGAACCTTTTGTTAATTTTGAATCTATATAAAATAAAGAAGTGGGAGAATGATCTGACAAAACAGCACTATCATATAAATACAGCTGTCTATATTCAGAAATAAAGAACTTGGAATTAAGAAATAATTTATTCAACAACATAATCCCTCTGGAATGAGAAGAATAACATGAAGCCAAGACTTGACCTGGCCATCTTCTTTGCACCTTCAGTAGCTCCTCTTTGGCCTCATTTACACGGCCATTTAAATGTAACCCAATTCCGATTTTTTTGCTCATGTGTGACACAGATCGGATCTGTTCTATGACAGTGTAAACGGGAAAAAAAACGCATGCATTTGAATATTTCAAGATCAGTTTCAGACCTCATTCATATGTAGAAATAAATCAGATATGTGCCAATGCAACTGCCATGTAAACAGGCAGATCGGAATTTTGCTGAGGCATTGTGTTTCTGTATGTCATTAAAACTGCGACAATTTGGTACTTCCTTTGTGGTTTAATGATGTCATATGTGACCCGTGCTGGCAAAATGAGTGTAAATTCACACGGGCTATTTTAAGCTACAGGCTACTGATGTGTAACATTATATTAGAGCCATGCATTACAGTAGGACGTCTATATCATTATCATAATGTTAATCTAACAATAAAAGAAAAGAGGGAATCACTCGCTTGCACCTTCATTCAACTGCTTTTATAGTTTTAATAATCACTTTATTGGTAATGAACACACTTAAGTTTATTTTTACATTTGATTTTTTCGTACATGAATGCTTTAATTTAGATATATAATGATAAAGGTAATGCATTATTGGTTTATTTCTAGGCTATTTGTTATACTGTTTTTTTGCATCCATTTTTATTTATAATAGCAAAGATAAAATAGCTGTATTGTGATTATTAATATAGTAATTAATAATAAGAAAAGACAGAGGACTTCATTATCGACTTCAAAATGGGTGTGACTAATTTTTTTGTCAATCATTTTGAAGGTCTTTAAATGGAGAATTTCATCCCCCCTCTCTTTTTTTTATTTATTTTATTTTTTTATAATTGCTCATTGTGACTCATTTTGTCAGCACAAGTGACATTATTCCCATGAGGAAGCACATGTGGAGGCGGTAAATGACGACAACGCATGCGCGACGTTTCAGGCAGTATAGCAAGTGTAAACACATGAATCGGATATGGGTCACAATTGAAAGAACGTGTAAACGGACAGCTAAAAAAAACGAAACATGGATATAGGCAACAAATCAGAAAAAACATGGGGCATCAAGACCCTGCACAGTAAAGGAGGCCTTTGAGTAAATGAGGTCTCCTGTAAAAATACTATCGAAGATTTCAGTTGTTTAATCCTTGTCACAACTTGTTTAAGCTTGAACCATTCTGATCATCCCCCCTAACATTTCAAGAGGTGAACTTTAGCTTATTTTGTGAGATTTTCTTTGAATTAGGATGGATTGGTACATTGTTATATACACACGTCTATATCAAATAATATTTTGATGTGGAAGGTTAACAAAATATCGAGGTGTAATTATTAAAAAAACAAGACCAAAAATATAGCTGCAAGCAGCGATGGCGGGCTCAAGCCATCAGCGCAAACGCCACCCCGGTGGCATCAGGTAAACTGTGCCCAGCGGGCAAACGGGGGGGGGGGGGGGGCACATGCATTTACAGTAACCCTCTGGCAGTCAGGTTTTAAGGGATACGGCAATTAAAGGGTTAATACCGAACCATCAAGACTTTGAAAATCACACACACAGAACAATTTTCATTAAGAAACTGAAATTAAGATTAATAATCTATTTATTTGAACCCTTGCTATTTTCTATTCTAATAAAAGTCTTTGCTATGGAACATCTGTAATACAGTTGGCTAGCTGGATGCAAATAAAGTTTTTTCCCCTGTTTGCTATTTCACATTCCTGCCATTGAAGCGTTGTGGGCAAAGACACAGAAGGTAACTGAAACAATGTGGTTTAAGTCAAGGTGATCATAAGGGGGTCCAAGCACAATGGTTTGTGTAGATGATGCAGTTACACAATGGATGTGTCTCTTTTCAAGTAAATTTTTATATGCACAACATGAAAATAGATAACAAATATAGTGTCCCTTCACTTTCTCAGTAATGTGTGATAACTTGAGAAATATGTTGTCAATACTATTAAAATAAGATAAAATGTAATGGTATTTAGGAGATGATAGTTTTTTGCATAATTACTATATTGGGCTTTATTAAAGTTCATGAAAAATGAATAAAAGAATGTATATGCATTTTTTTATGCACATAAAATGAAACATTTCCAAGTCTTTGAACAGATCTTGAAGTATTTGCTATCCTGTGGCGCCATCGTGTGGAAAACATTAGCATTGTGGCCTTCATTTCTGAACAACATTATGAAAGGGGCCAATATTTTTTGAATGATTACAAATATTAAATGATTCTTGTTAGAGCAAAATAATAATAATATTAATAATAATAATAATAAATACATGAATACATACACACATACAGCCAAGACGAATGATTTTCTGTTTTTATAGATTAAAATTGAAGACAAAAGCAGCTGGTAAATGCAGTCACTTTAATATTCAAATCCAGTATCATGATCCACTTCAGATTTATTTTCAAACAGTTTATGTTCACGTGGCTGTTTTCCGTTTATATTCGCCAAGCTATTATGTATTTTGAAATAATCTTGTACTTGATTTGTTCGTTCTTGCGACGAAAACCCAGAATCAGCGTCCTCTGAAGCTCGAGAGATCGATGTTATTCTGCCCTTAGACTGTCTTGCGCTGTCAAATAGCCTTTCATTTCCACACTTACACAGCTCAAAAACACCTGAATTTAGCTCTTGTTGTGTTCTAATGGGTGGATTGTGTGCATTCGCGGTAACATTTTATTTTAAAAAGCTCTTAAAACTATAAAAATGCTTTTATTGTGAACTCCTGGTGAGACTGCACGCGCTGATGCAGCGGTGATTTCTCTCTGGTCTTTCTCACTGATCTCTGGCCAAACATCAATTATTAATGAGATTCTGACCCCGTAATAATAAAACAGATGTTGGTTTAGCTTGTCAGTGTGAATGAAATGTGATTTATTTGTCCGATCTCGCCGAAAAAAACATCACCGTGTTACTGGAGCGAGAGCAATCGATGTGATGTGCGAGCCCTTAGACAAAGAAAATCTCACAAGCACTCATAAACACTCATTTTCATCTCTATAATATGTTCTTGTAATTGTTTTTGGTTGATTCGCGCGCAGTGTTTTAGTGTAAAAGGCTGTAGTTTCTGGTATGTAGACTTTTTTCCTTTCAAGTGTTTCACGAAGTCTCGCGCTGTCAGACAGGCTGCAGCAAATATTTCATTGTAAAAATCTAACATACTCACACACATCTGTAATTAGCTCTTTGGTGTGTTCTACTTGGGTGGGATTGGGTGCCATCGCCGTAATATTTCTTTTTAAAGGTCTGAAACAAGTATTAAATTGTTGGTTGTGAGCTCGCTGTGAAGACTGCCACGCGCGATGCCGCGGTGATTTATCTCTCGTCTATTCCACTGTTCTCTGCATACATCGGTATTAATGAGCTGACCGGTAATAATAAAGATGTGTTAT
>NC_056599.1:46981241-46981370 GCF_018340385.1 Cyprinus carpio
TGGTGAGACTGCACGCGCTGATGCAGCGGTGATTTCTCTCTGGTCTTTCTCACTGATCTCTGGAAAAAACATCAATTATTAATGAGATCTGACCCGTAATAATAACATATGTTGGTTTAGCTTGTCAGT